>NC_138240.1:14046884-14081884 GCF_964197995.2 Scardinius erythrophthalmus
AGTATCAAGAAAGTTTGACGAACCGGGACTTGAACAAGAGTAGCCCAAAGCTAAAAAAAAAAAAAAAAAAATACTGTCAGGGCAATGACCACTAGGCTATTGAGGCTAGCAATTAACTGCAATTTGATAAATCTTAGAACCTTATTGTGTAATAAACACAGGGGGAACAGAATCCGACGGCAAATAGTTCAGCTGTCGAAATCCGTTCCCCCACCCCAATGATGAGAGATGTTGATGTAGCCTATTGGCTTAAAATACCCTTATTCTATTCTGTGTGTGGATGGAGCTTAAACAGCATCAATTTGATAAATATTAGAACCTCAGTGCGTCAGAAAAATGGGGGGAACAGAATCCGACGGCAAAAAAAAAAAAAAAAGAAAAAAACAGCTGTCGGAATCCGTTCCCCCACTCCCATTATGAGAGGTGTTGATGTAATGGCATAAAAAATGCTGATTCTGTTTTGTGTGTGGATGGAGCTTCTTAAAAGCAGATAAGTGCCAGTTCCATTAATATGAAACCCATTTCCTCAGTTACTCAGAATACAAGGGGTGAGAATCATCTAACAAAATGTTCTCGGCTTTACCCAAAGCCTGTCTATGGTATAACTGAGCCATAGTCATCTGCTTCCTCCCTGTTATTAACTGGCCAATCCCCTCAACAGTCAAATAACTCCAAAGATTCCTGGGCTTTGCAAACTTCTACCAACCATTCATTCTTGTTTTCAGTAACATTACCAGTTCATTAACCTCCCTTCTCTGTGGTAAGTTCAAGTCTCTGTCTTGTTCAACCAATGCCACAAAGTCCTGGTTTCTGCAGTGCTCCTCTCCTGAATCACCCTTACCCCGAAAAGTCATTCATAGTGGAGGTCCATGCTATATTTTCCCAGCAACAGGGGACGCCTACAAAACTCCATCCATGTGCCTTCTTCTCCCTTAGGTTAACCCTGGCGGAGAGGAACTATGACATCAGTAATCGAGAAGTCCTTGCCATCAAACTTGTACTTGAAGAATGGAGACACTGACTTTAGGGAGAAGGACACCCCTTCACTGTATTGACTTACAAAATAACCTCCAATTTCTCCAGGAAGCTAAACGCCTTAACCCACGTCAAGCTCGATGGGCTTTCTTTTTCAATCGTTTTACTCGATTTCCAAATCTCCTTTCGCCCAGGTAACTCATCCACTCTGTACATTCTTCAGTGGGCACTGGCCACCCAGAGGCCAATTAAACCCACTTACTGCTACAAGATCGCTTCTGGTGGCCCAGTATGGCCAGAGAAGTCAGAAGGTTCTGTCAGGGATCCGCCAGGCTCCACCTTCACTCCCTCACAACGCTCACTCTCACAAAAGTACTGATCACAACCACCTGTCATCAATCACCACACTCATCAGCACCCTCTACAAAAGCCTGCACCACACAATCTCATTGGCTGAATCTGAAATCGCCCCCTATAGCCTCAAATATTTGAGGGGACAGCCATTTGTAGTGGGGTCCAAACCATAGTGGACGTTATTGAGTGCACTTATTCAATCCCACATTGCACAGCAATAACAAGTGTACAACCGATGTACGCTCAACGGCTGTCTGAATTCGCTCACTCCTTTTTATTCACTCCTTCAAGTGAACAGTATTAGTGGACTAACGTAGGGAATAGTGAATGAGGGTTTAGGGGGCGATTTCAGATTCAGCCATTGTGGTCTCGACTAGGACTCACCTAAGCTATGGATGTTATTCTTAGAGGAGATACCTATTCTCCTCGTCTCCTATCCTATTAAAGAATATATATAAAGGGAATATAAGAGACTGAGGGAGAAGGGAATATAAGTGCCAATAAAGGGAATATAAGAGACTGAAGTACTTTGTAGTGAATGTACTCACACAACATTTAGAAGCAAAAAGTTTTCAGAGAGTATGTCTTTGTTTATGTTTCTTACCTCATTTGCAAATCATTTGTTCTTTCTTACAAGCACCTAAAGTGGCATTTGCTAAAAAAAAAAAAAAAAAAAAAAAAAAACTGAAATGTTTGCTGGCAGGGTCCAGCAGACAATCCAGCACTCAGGGCAAAATAGTAATAAAATAGTTCTTACTGTAACTTACAATTACTGTAAATCAAAATATAGTAACTTGTTGGCAACCGTGCAGCCAGTACTGTACTGTAAAAATACAAGAAAATTGTTAATGAATATTAACAATGAATTAACAATAAAGTAATTAATTTTGTGGTGAATTCCTCACCACACTCTGTCTTTATACTTTACAAATGTCAGTTTGTCTCAACCGAATATTTGAAATATCCCTAACAACTCTTTAAAAAAGATTCAACGGTTGGCTTATATGAATAATGTAAATAAAGAGGAAAATAAGCATCTAAAATCAGCCATACCTCATGGGTGTTGCTTTGCTATCAGCCCCTTTTTTTTTTCTTCCTCACATTTGTTCATGGAACTACATAAAAAATAACTTTTTAAATAAAAATTTAAGAAAATTTATTTGAACATTAAAATTTTGCAATCAAGTTTGGCAAGTAGCTTAAAATCACTAATGAGTATCATAAATATCTTTGTCTGCTTGGAAGTTGGAAAAGAGATCTCAGAAATGTCTGAGACTGTGCCCATATTTGCATTTGCACTTTTGTACAGTATCTTGTAAAGTCGGCTATCAAACAATAGAGATTTGAATATGAACTCAAAGATTTGGTTTTGTCTTTGTGTTTTTGTGCAGGTGAGAGACTCCTTGTATAAAAGTGTGTGAGCTCACATGTGTGTGTGACAGTGTTAGTTTTACTTGAGAACTAAACTGGGCTGGATGATGACTTTTTAGATTTAATGAACTAATTTAATAATTGATGATCTTTCAACATAACTGAATCAACACTGAACTGACTTCAGCTGAACAACAACCGAAATGCATCATCACTGTAAAGCTCAGTTCAGTTCAGTTCAGTTCATCTTTATTCATTTCCCGAAGGCAATTTGGTTGCAGCAAACAAGCATACACATAAAACAGGATCACACACACATACACAAAAATAGGAGAAAAGAGAAAGTACCCAATAAATACATTTACCTAGAATTTAAAAACTTCACAGCTGAGGGGACAAATGAATTTTTAAAGCGATTCGTTTTACTAAGCGGAGTTCTATACCAGCTACCAGACGGGAGAAGATAGAACTCAGAATACAAGGGGTGAGAATCATCTAACAAAATGTTCTCGGCTTTACCCAAAGCCTGTCTATGGTATAACTGAGCCATAGTCATCTGCTTCCTCCCTGTTATTTTGTTTCCCTGATTTACCATCCTCTCAATACGGTTTTTATTTTTCACATTCAGAGAGTTGAACCAGAAAAACAATGAAAAGGATACAACCGACTCAATATAGGATCTATAAAACATGCACATCAATGTTTTATCCACATTAAATGACCTCAGTTTCCGTAAGCAATACAATCTTTGCTGCCCCTTCTTACACAAAGCATCAGTATTTGCGGAAAACGTCAATTTACAATTTAATACAGTACCCAAATACTTGTACTGTTCAACACTCTGGATACTCGCTCCATTAATACTTATCTGTTTATCATCAATTGATTTCCCCCTCAATATAATCAATAGATAACCTGCTTTTAAACAATCAGGACCTCTCTGGAGATTAGCATTTGAACTGGCTCTCATGCACCATCGAGACGAAAGTCTCACCCCCGAGTCATCTAATCTACATCTCCTTCCCTCTCCCCTCACCCCCTCTCTCTCATGCTCAGGTGACTACCTGATTTCACCCAAGAAAATGTACAGTTTAATGTGAATGATTATCACAGAGTATATTCATGTTTGGTATCGTTTAAAATGTCACAGTGCGACTGGTACAATTCTCTCATCTCAGAATAAGTAAAACACAAGGTAATAAGGTTTTTGAAGGTTTATGGATAACTAGCATACAAGGAGGGGTTGATCTCTCAAGCAAATGGTCACACACCCCAAGAGGTGCTACAGTGTACCTCAGAATGCAAATTTACTATTGTTAGCACATGTTTACATGTGAAAGAGGTCTGGCTATTTAATGGAGTACAGCAGGGAGATCTGGGCCTTTTCTGTATTTCAGATCGGTCCGTGAGGCTGAGAGATATAGATCTCTCAGCCTCACGTATTTCTTAATGTTGGGTTTGCATCTTCTCTCTATTCCAGAGCATTTGATGTTTTGTATCGATTATCTTTGAATTGATTATGAAATTGGCATGATACATTTACCTGACATAATAAATTGTTACATTTGATTTTTCTAAATGACTTTGATATTATTTCCATTGAAGAGTTAAACGGAATAGTCAAACATTCACTCATGATTAATGATCCACAGATATCATTAAAACCTTTTCATTTATGGAGTCAGATGAAATAAATGAGTAAATATATGATTAATATATATTGCATTTAACCAACCAATACTTCGCATGAGTGAGGACAGAGCAGGTGATAACCTTCCCCGTGTATTGGCGGACCGGCAGATTGGACCAATATAGCGGGCCTTACAGTATAAAGCGCTATATAAATAAAGATGACTTGACTTTTAGCAGCATGCATTATCAGTATGAATCCACTGCAGCACTCTCGTGTGCCTGAAGCATCCACTGATTGGATAATTACAGTAACACGGTCTTAACCACTTTCACATTGATTTTAAAGCCAGGTGGCTTTTTCCTCCTCTTTAAGAGAAATCATGTCAGGAAACTCTGAATGCTTGGAATCAAACTTTTTAAAAGTGATCTATCTAACCAGCCAGTGCAACTCATTACAATTCACTCAAAATAGGGCTAGAAATAAAGAGTTAACGTGTGCATTACTGCAAACAAGATTAATATTAATGCTTTGAGACCACACATTTGTGAGAGTGGACATTTGAAATTCCTATAATGGCTTCTTTGTTTCTATTGGTTCACTGCCAGTAAAACTCCATCCAGATTGAGTGCGCGTAAGTGATGGTGCATGTCAGATGTGTCCATACTAATGGCTTCATATTTGTCCATGTCATGCTGATAAAAGCCTCTCAAATGCAGAAGCTTTTGACTCTTGAACAGATAAATGCCCCCTTTCTTCTTTACGGTACTTATCTTCACCTTCAAAGAAACAAGTTGACTGGTTATCAGATAGTCCTATGTGCTGATTCTGGTGAGAAAATAAATATGAATGTATTCTGCTATTTACACAGAGTCTGTCGAATAAAAAACTATCAAAACATGACATAAACTTAGAATTTTTTACTACAGTTGACTGGTGATTTGTGATAGTATAGTAAATTCCTATTTGGTTTCCTTGGATACTGGGTCCAACATGTAAATAAATAAATAAAACAAAATCTGCTGAAAGTCCCTGTTAGCCAAGATTCAGTCTGACCTTTTTATTTCCGAAATGTTAAATATACATAGAAGAAGACTAAAGGCCCACCGTGGATTTTGCAAAAAAAGAAGAAAAAAAAAGAGAAAAGAAGAAGTAACTCTAAAAAACCAGTAGTACCTTAAATAGTTTCATTTTATTCTAATTTAATGTATGCATATCTTGACATATTGATGTATTATTGATGTATTATTGATGTACTGACACAGGGGTTGATTTTTTTGCTGACTGTTGATTGTAATATGTTGGGATTGTAAAAATATGGGTAATATGTTTTTGTCTTGTGTCTCATTGTAGGTGTGAAAATGTCTGATAGTATCATTCTAAACTTATATAGCATGGCTCTGTCAAGCCAAAGGTTGATCATGGGTTCACTGAGCCTCTATAGACAGGAAAGATACACAAAGGTGAACAGGAAAACATTCAAGAACAATGTGTTTTTTCAGGAAAGATTTGTAATTCTTCCCAGATGTTCACATTTTTGAACAATACATTTATGTAACTTAGCATAAATCATGGTTTCTATTATATTAATTATAACATTAAAACCCAATGGAGTTCTATTACACTAGAAGTATATATAATTAAACACATTTCCTGCAAAAAAAAAAAAAAACCTGAAGTATGTAATTTAAGCTTAAATTAGAGATACAACCAGAGTGACTTTTCTCAGTCTCAAGAAATGAAATGAAAGTGTGAAACAAAAAAAGGAAAGGCAAAGAAGATGAATGGACCATTGGAAGGAATAGCAAGGCCTGTCCATAGATAGCATGAATCTTAGGGATAATGACCCAAAACCTGTCTTGCAATTTCCAGTGTTGAGACAATGATGAACGGGGAAGGGTGGGGGACACAGCGTAACCATGACAACTCCATCATAGCTCCTCTTTTATCACCAGAGCTGGGGGTAAAACAAAGTGGGTAAGCGTATATCAGTCTGGGAGAGTGTATTGATGATATCGAGAATATAATGGATTCAAGATTAAACACTTTGGCCTGTACAGTGTCAAAAGCTTTTTCCTTTTTCCAAGTCAGATGTTATTGACTGATATTTAATAGTGTTTGCCACATCCTTAAAAATGATTTGGTTATTTTCTTTTTCCCTAATAAATAGTTTTAGACACGGTGACACTTATAAGTGATCATATTTCTAAACATCTGTTATAGACTGAAATAATTTATTGCATCATTTTAACTCTTTTGCAGCATAATGTTAAATGTCTGCACTAAAAACATTCTGTCATATATTTGTTTATATGATTGAACATTGCTGTGGGTCACAAGTTCTCAGAACAGAATGTCTGTTACAACTGTTATTCTCTCAATTTGAACCCAAATGCTCAATCAGAGAACCAGCCACAAAAAGAAAAAGAAATGCCACAAACCAACTGGCCACTAATGCATTTTCCCTTTCTGTTTTTTTTCTTCTTCTTCAACTGGCCACTTCTGCGACCCGGCTAAAGTGGTGGATGAGCAGCTCTCCATGGTAACTGCACTCGACATTGCCATGACAACCCATTTTATGGGGCAAAAAAGACAACAAAAGAGAAGGAAATACAATGGAATTAATTGGAGAGGGAGTGGATGACAGAACACATGAAACGCTGCCACCTTTTTCCCAGTGTGAAAGCGTATGCGTGTCACTCTCTTCAAACCTCACACGCAGCGAGGTTATTTTGTGCATTCTAGACTATTAAATCAATATGACAGCTGTGTGAGAATACAGTTCCTGAAATATATTTACTGTTTAGGTAAATCAACAAGTGCACAAGAAAGTATAAGCTTTTCACCATTAACACTTATTAAGCTATTCTGAAAGAGATCTTGATAGCCGTTTCTTTTGATAAACATTTAATATTCACATAAAATGGTATGGCTTTTGCCTGTTTAGATTTGGATACTGTATACTGATTTGAAATGCTGTTACAAAAATGCTCATAAGCAAAGTTATTACAATATGTCATCACTGGTTTGTAGATACACTGTAAAAATGTGATGTAATTTAATTTTTTCCCATTGTCAAGGGATCTAAAAATGTATTTCAAGTGGTAACACTGAATAACCTGGTTTTAGTCAAATCAAAAATATTATACAGTGAACTAATCCTTTAAAGGAATATTTCACCCATAATTTACTCACCCTCAAGCCATCCTCGGTGTTCATTCACAATCAGAGTTGTATTAAATAATATCCTGGTTCTTCCCAGCTTTGTAATAGCATTGAATAGTGCCCAAATTTTTAAAGCTCCAAAAAGCACATCCATTCATCCATCATAAAAGTAATCCATATGACTCCAGTGGGTTAATAAAGGCCTTCTGAAGGTAAGCGATTTTGTAAGAAAAATAACCATATTTAAAACTTTTTAAACTATAATCACTGGCGAGTTCTTTGAGGCAGAGGAGTCTATTTTTTACAGGATTTCCTATGGCCTGATTCAAAGTGAGATTGAGCTCTGCATTCTTTAAAGTCATAAAACCATGGCAACCAGAGGCCTGGTTCTTTGGGGTTGTGGCACATACCTTGGCACCTTGTTTTGTGGTGGTTGGTGAGGGGTTTTAAAGATTATATGATAAATATAACAAATACATGTGTCTGATTTGTCTCAGTCATTACATATATTATATTATATTATATTATATTATATTATATTATATTATATTATATTATATTATATTATATTATATTATATTATATTATATTATACTGAATCGACCTGACTACATTCGGTTACACCAAAAGTTATTTTAAATAGGACATATCATGAATATCTGACTTTTACGTGTTTAAGTGCTATATGAATTAATGTAACTCCACAAAAATTACATGTATCCACTAACCATTCAGAAACGTCCAGGTGCAGTCTAAAAGTTGCAACCTCTTCCCGAGTCTCTCCGTACGGCTGCACTCCGCTACTGGTTATTTCTGAGGTTTTGGAGTGAGGGGGGCAGGGAGTAGCAGCTCATTTGCATTTAAAGGGACACACACAAAAAACGGCGCGTTTTTGCTCACACCCAAAAAGCAAAAAGGGGCAAATTTGACAAGCTATAATAAATTATCTGGGGGGTATTTTGAGCTGAAATTTCACAGACACGTTCTGGGGACACCATAGATTCATATTACATCTTGTGAAAAGGGGCATTATATGACACATTTAACGGTTAGATCAGGCAGAAATAGCCCCTTTATTGCATGTTACCACTTTTTAAAGTAGTATGGTATGGGGACTATTGCAATATGGAGAATATTGAAGAAGAGAGAGACAGACAAAATGGGGAAAGAAAGAGATGCATATAGAGAATGAAGGAGCTAAACAACAATTAGTGGGACTTATCTCACACAGTTGCCATGGAGATGGATGTGTATTCCACTCTGTTTAAAAGTGTACAAGTGGAGCCAGCACAAGCTCAGGTCTGCAATCAGACAGACGCACTGAGGCTTTGGCTCTCACTCTCAAATCAAATACACAAGAACATCTGTATTCCAAAACATACAGCTCAGACAATGATGGGACACCGCTTGAAATAAAGCAGCACAAACCTCAGTTCAATATTTAGATTTTATTCGTATTCTTGCAGAGATGCATAGACACACATGCCTACATAATACAAGATATGAACTGCTTTTTCTTTAGACATATAACATTGTACATGTTTATTCAAAAGTTACAGTGCTGTACCATATCATCTATTGGTGTACTGTATTAGCCTCTTTTTTAGCATGTTACGTCATCCCTGAAACACACAAACAAACTCACGGTTACTGGCTAAAGGCAGATACTGTTGGACTGTATAACTAGACAGTGAATGCACCTTCTTGATAGATAATGACACTCTGCTACATACAGCAGTACTGATATTTACATGATGCACTTTTTGGCTCTAAATAACGTTTCACTTGAACTGGTGTTACGAAACATAAGGCAACTATGGCAGACAACAAATCGGGAAAAAAAGTGTCGCACAAAAACGTTTTTTTTTTTTCTTTGTCTGTGTGCGAACATGATTGACATCTCAACAATATAAGCCTTTCTTAACAACAAAGTATACTACTGTTTTTTTATATCATTATTATTATTATTATTGTTAAAATTAATATAATTAGTAGTATTACAAGACAGTAGGACAGGTTATACAGTGTGTACTCGCAAAAGAAGATTAGATTACATTGAACTAACATAGCAGAACAAAGTTTTCAGATTTTGGTCCCATCTCAACCAGCGATGTTACCATATATTGATGATTTCAAATGTAAGACTTCATGTCATTTGTATTACAGAAAACGATGGTTGGAAAAGCATTCAGCTGCTACTGCATGTGTTTTTATTTATTTTCTTTATAAGAAACTGCCTTCGAAATAAAATAAGTTTGGAAAACTGCTCTTGAAGATCCTTGTTTGAGGGTTATTTGTACAGTGATTAATGGGTCATTCTTACAGTTGTGTTAGTTGGCCTGTGATCTCTGGAAGATACTGTACAGACACAGGGTGGTTTCTACTTTTGTCCAAATAAAGACAAGCTGAGAATTTGTATCCTGATGGGAGAACTGTTTTATAGATATTGATGTATATTACTGTTCAAAAGTTTGTTTGTTTGTTTGTTTGTTTGTTTTTTGAAAGAAATTTGTATTTTTATACAGCAAATATTCATTAAATTGATCAAAAGGGACAGTAAAGACAGTTACAATTTAATTACATTTCAAATAAATGCTGTTCTTTGGAACTTTCTGTTCATCAAAGAATTATGAACAACGAATTATAGTTTTCATAAAATGTTTAAGCAGCACAACTGTGATAATAACATTGATAACAATAATAAATGTTTCTTGAGCGGCAAATCAGCATATCAGAATGATTTCTGCAGGCTCATGTGACACTGAAGACTGGAGTAATAATGCTGAAAATTCAGCTTTGCCATTACAGAAATACATTTCATTTTAAAATACATTAAAATATAAAACTGTTACATTAAATTGTAATAATATATCACAATATTACTGTTTTTACTGTATTTTTTAATCAAATAAATGCTGCCTTGGTGAGCATAAGAGTCTTCTTTCAAAAACATACATTTTACAGACTCGAACTTTTGAACAGTAGTGTATCTAGAACAGGAACAGTACACATTTCTAATGGTATCACAAGTTTCAGTCTGAATTTGTACTTTAAGATAGATAATCTTGACAGGAAAGACATATTGAAAGGTTTGTCCTTTTAAAAAAGTTTCTAAAAATGGTAATAAAGTTATTTTGTAAACTTTCAGCATTTAACTAGCACTTACAATTATGCAATTTTAATGTGGTCTCAAGCAACATTGATCATCATTAATATTTTAAAGAGTTACTTCGGGTAAGATTTTTATGTGCCCTAAATATAAAAGTACATTAAAGATAGATTTTGACCAAAAGTACTCTATCATGCTAATACATGCCTGGCAGCTTGAAAACGGACAGATGATGATGATCCACATTTTACCAGTCTACAGGGGTATCGCACCCTTGACTGAGATAGATGATGCATGACTAATGAGAAGATGAATGATTGGTGAGCATCTCAGAAGAGTCCTATCAGGACAAAGATCCCTTAGGTCAGGAAGCTGACTTCTGCTTGAGTGTAGTTTGCTGGGGATGTGAGAGTGTCTTTACAGCTCTCTGAAACAAAGACACAAAGAGAGAAAACAGTTTAACCTAACTTACCATACTAATACACGCGGCAGGGTCAGAAATTAACCAGCAAAAATGTTAACGCAAGAGAGATGAAAGGGAATTATGCCATGTACACACTGCAGCTAAATTCAATTGTCAATTCCCCTTCAAGTGCTTAAAGGTGCATTGCGCAACATTTCATGTTAAAAATACCTGTTTTTCTAACCCATACATGCTTAAACAATTGCCTGATGGGCTGAATGAGCCCTTCTCTGATCACTGCGATTGCCTCTATAATCCTGTACAGTAAAATAAACAAGAGGGATTCGGGTCGGAATTTGAGACTGGGCGTGACGTCATGCGCGTTCAGTTGCAGTGTTGCAGTTTCGCTTGTCGCCAGAGGGGGCATAGTTCTGCAAAAACTCAGAGACTTGCGCAATGCACCTTTAATCCTGTTCTGTACACAAACAGTTCAGCAAGTTACGGGAATGACAATTGCATTCTACAACTATATTATCTCACAAAAAATGCAGGTAGTGACAACCGCATTTACAAAAATTATATGCAGTGTGTTCACTGTACCTAGTTGTTAATGACGTATTTAAATGCACATCATTGATTTGTCTCTCTTCTGTATGCATGGTAAAAGAAATCACAGGGAAAGAGGTACGAGCGTTTACTTGCTCGTGTTGCCAGATCTTGCAAGAAAACACAGAACAAGAAGCCCATAATACACCAAAATAAATCAAAATGTTTATATTGAAAATAAAACCCACTTTACCCACAATGCCCACTTAAATAACGAAACAAACTTGATCGCTTTATATAATATCTATATCTATATATCACCTCATGACCCTAGCAACAAGCTAAAGTATCAAGGAATCAAAATGTGCTTTTACCTAGCAACAGAGAATTATGCATATGAAGTACCAATCATATTAGAAAAAATGATGAAATGAATCTTGTCACCTTTGTCATGCACTTATTCTATATAAACTGCTGTTCTCTTTTTGCTGGGGGGATTCTCTCTGAAATTGTTCTGAGATCCTCCCGGCTGTGATTAAAGCATGATCAAAGGCATTGTCTGGAGTCTGTCTGGTGGTTACTTCTGCGAAGCAGGTCAATGGAGAACTAGATACCTTATTACCGAGTATAGTGTTCATAATGGGTTAGACGCTGTCCGACTTGAAGCAGGCGTCAAAGTAGAGATGCCTAGTAGAGTATAACTTTGTAGGTGTTGAAGTGGAGACATCCCATTCAGCTTAAGTCAGGTGCTATGGGGAATTTCTACCACAAGGTGAAAACTGTCCCAGAAATTCAATAGCAGGGGAAAAATATTCCCTCTTAATAAAGTTCATATATGAGACTGACTGATGTAAAGAAGTGGTGTGATTTAGATCATTGAATCAAGCAAATCTTTAGACAACAGCACGGCATATGTTTTTATATAAGATTTCTGGAATTCAGAAGCTTTGCAGTGAACTCAGACACTCTGGGGAAGCTGTGGGGTTTGTCCATGTTGCTAATGGAAACCTATTAGCATCAATTAAGTTGAGCTACCTTGGGACCAGAAGCAGATCCATAACTCACATCAGGACTGCTGTAGATGATGCCTTTCACTGGTGGATGACAGGCTTTCCACATAATTACTCACAGATCAAGAAAGAAGTCAGCTTGAAAAAGCCTGCTGCATGAGGGAAGACAGTGGCCATCCAGGGAGACTCTGGGCCCTATCTTACACCCGGCGCAATGCAGCGTCAAGGAAAACAAGTGTTTTTTTTGCTAGTTTCAGTCCGACACAGTTATTATTTTCACGTCCTGCGCCACGTTGTTTAAATAGTAAATGCATTTGCGCCTATGGGCGTGCTGGTCTGAAAACGAGGTGTGTTCTGGCGCATTGTTGGCGCGTTGCTATTTTGAGCAACCGAAATAGACTGCGCCATCAACTGAAGCCTGGTCTAAAGTCAATGGCGCAATATTTTTATTTGTTATTTAAAGAGCGTGTTAGTAATGTGCGCCTATAGGCGGGTCCACAACGCGCGTACACTCTGCTTATTAAAGTCCAACTGAAATCAAAATTGACCCTATTTACTTTGTTAGCGCATATTACTAGTCTTGTGGTGAACAATTAATCCGTGCAAGTTAAAACACAGAAAAAAATTGTTTGCCGTCGTAATCTTTAATCAAAGTCTGAAAAGTTACTTCCGGTCTGGAATGGCATCCCTTCTCTGATGACGTAGGTTTGAGGACTTAACCACTCCCCTCAAATCGTTAGTCTGTAATGAGTGAGAGATGGAGAGGAGGAGCGCTAGAGTAAAACCCTGCCCTCAGTTCAATATTCCGTTTCACTGGGAAATACGTCACAGCAACTTCCGGTTCACGCGGACTTTAAACACACAGCTGACGCACAGCAGCACACAAACATACCAAATATTAAAATTAAAAGGATTACAATGTAAAAGATTATTATTGTGTACATCCGCCATGGCGCGAGCATAACTGGCATTTAAAGGGAATGGGAGATGATACTCTGATTGGTTTAACGCACGTAAATCCCAAAACACACCCATTACTCATTAAGAGAATAGGGTCAACCCTTTTAGACCATGCACCTGGCACGCCAACCATTTTTCCCGTCGTTAAACTAGCAAAAGTGGATTGGACACACCCTAAGTGATAGGCCCTGCGCTTTAGACCATGCGCTTATATCGTTAAAATAGGGCCCTCTGCCTTTACTGCAAAAAACATGTTTTTGTGTGTGTGTGTGTGTGTGTGTGTGTATTTTTCAGAGAACAATCTAAATATGCTATGTATTTAGCTAAATTAGCTTGACTTGTTTTCAGTTTTCATATGTTTCACACAATAAATAAACCAACAGAAGAAATGCCATGAGTCTCTGGCCTATAGATCATTCGTACATATTTATTTTTAACATCAGCGATGACATTTCCAAGGATGGAGCATCTTTGCTATGTCTGGTGAGGGAATTATTGCCTGTAATCACTGTTCGTTTTCTGTCAGGACCACAGCTGCTGTACGTCGCTCTGCCCCTCATTGATTCACAGAGTGCATCTGTCTCCACATCAGCAAGGAAAATTGCATGCTTTTCACACAAACAAGAAATCAACCATCACAGAATGTCTGAAAGGCTTAGACGACCTCTGTTTGAATCTTCCAAGAATGGAGGGAAAAGGAAATAAAAAAAAAGCAAGCATGCTAACTGGTGGGATTAATATTCATATTTCCTTTTATTGCCTCTTGAAATGAAAATTCATGCTCATGCTACATCAACTAGTCATAGATGAGATCACAGGACTATATTTAATTATGCATTTATTAATTTATGGAAATATTCATTAATTTACCCATTAAGTGAACCCAAATGTACACTCAGGCTCAAAACGCAGTAATGGAGGCATAATAGAAAAACAACTATGAAAACTGTAGCAATTCCCAGTTGCAAGAAATACTGCAATCCCAAGTTTTTCAGGTGTAATGTTCTGTTATGGATTTCAGATGATTTTTCCCCCCTTTTCAGCAACAGGCGCTAATAAGCTCCTGTTTTACATCAGCAGACGAGGATGTAAAAGGTGGAATGTTTGCTCAAGCAGCTCGTGATCAAGCGATTATCTCCAGAAATAGACTGCCGGCAACCTGTCAGAGCTTTGGGGAATTTGGGGGCTGAGGTGCAAGTCAGTCAGGCTGAGATGAAGTCTGACTTGACAGCAGCTATTAATGAAGGATGTCGGGTTTGTCAAATGGTTTGTCCATCATGATGCTCTCCTTGTTTTGTGTGATGTTATCATCCTATTTCTCTCAGTTTTGAAGTGTCAGTTACAGAATATCTGCACTTATTTTATGGCACTCTATAATACTTTATTCTCTCTTTATTCTATAATCTACTATCAGCAGGTCGTTTTTGTAAGATAAATCCAAACAAAAAGACCTAACCCATGATCATTTTGCAATATATATACAAACAGTGTTCCCCATACCTGTGGTGTCCTGCCATTTACAGTTTTTTTCAATGCTTACACACTAAAATTAAAACTTTCCCAAAATTAGCAAAACCTTACACTCAAGGAGAAAAACACCGGCCTAGATTTGCACAACTGTAAGCACATTGTCAGCTTCACACTTTTTGCAAAACCTTACACACAGTGATTTACAAAACACTAAACACACTTGTATGCATTTGACACAGAAATGTATCATGATGTCATTTCCTTGCAATTTCAAAGCAAAGCCTTTCAAATGAACACAATTGGTTAAACACAGCCACCAGGTATGCACACACTGGTGCTTAATTGTAGACACACCAATCAGGTTTAAGCACTATAAAAAGGCAAGTTTACCTGTCTTCAACAAAAATGGACGGTGTTAGAAGAAGAGGGAGAGTGCGGATGATAGGGGGAATCGGGAGAGGGAGACCGAGACCTGGAGGAGGGGTAGGACATACACAAAGAAGAAGACAACCAAATCTGTGTAACGAAATTACGGACTAACACTGAGGGAGGCTGGACTGAGAGTACAGCCTAACCTAAGCAGGTACACGGTGGCATCAATAGTTCGGACATTTCGTCAAGAGCACAGGTGAGTAACGTATCTTCTGTCAACAGAAAATACATAGCTTTCTGCATGTGTTAACAGTTTTGGTATCTATTCCTGTATCATTTTACAGTAAGCTACATGTATTTTGTTTGGCCAACATAGGTTTGAACGTCGAGAACACCAAGGAGGGAGGGTCCCCATGAGAGATCATAAACCTCATTTTGGCCAATAATGCAATCAGACTTAGAGAAATTCAAGCCCATATTGTCAATGATCACCCAATTTTCAATAATGTCCAACAGGTCTCTCTGTCAACAATAGCCCGTATTTTAAAAAAACATCAAGTTCTGATTAAACAACTGTATAATGTGCCATTTGAAAGAAATTCAGACAGGGTGAAAGTCCTGCGGCGTGAATATGTGGTGGTACATTTTGTTCACTGACTGTAGTATTGTGTACTGCGCATATAACCCTTTTAACTTGTAATTTTACTGTATAGCAGACCTACAGTATATTGATCTACACAATATGATCTTTTGCTGTATTTCAGAGAGTTTTGCAAATGGATGCGGAGGAAGTCCGCATGAAGAACATCATTGGCCACAGGGCTATTGTCAATGTCCCACTGCAACGTTACATTACCCTTTGTGCTGCCATTACACAGAATGGGGTCCTCCACCGCCATGCCAACTTAGGTCCTTACAACACTGACCTCCTAATCTTACATTAGATTACACAATATTACCACAGCAGCAAACCAAAGGGACCAGATGCAATACATTGTCGTCTGGGACAATGTAGCTTTCCATCATTCTGCTCTGGCCCAAAACTGGTTTCAACAACACCCACAATTTACAGTTCAATACCTTCCACCATACCCCCCCCTTCCTAAACCCCATCGAGGAGTTCTTCTCAGCATGGCGGTGGAAGGTTTATGATCTCCGGCCCTATGTCCAGATGCCCCTCATTCAAGCTATGGAGGAAGCATGTGATCAAATTGAAGCAGCATCCATACAAGGGTGGATTTGCAAATGAAAATATAGCCTGTGATGTTGACGAGGCCCTGTGGCCAGATCCAGCTAGGCAGAGAGATGGTTCGTTTTTTTTTTTCAGGTTTTTTTTTTTTTCATTTCTGAACTGGATATGTAATTTATGTAATACTGTAAGCTTACAGTACAATGGTATGTTCAGTAATACTGTATGAAAACTGGAAAATGTTTTGTTATGAATGTTTTGTTGAAATGTTCAGTATTGACTGACTTGAGTACATGAAAAGAAATAAATATTTTCATTAGTCTGCACAATTGGTGTAATGTGGTGTTGGTGAATTTATTTTTCCACTTTCTCTGTGTAAATGCTAAAAGTGTTTTAGGTTAACCACAGGAGTGTTTAACTGATTGAAACAGAATCTGACCATATGATGGTTGTGTTTATGTTGACAACAAAATAAGGTTTTACAAGACGTATAGTCCTGACAAAAGTGTTCCATTGCCATGATCTGAGGTGTAGTGCTACTTTAGTGTAGTGTTGTGCTAATTGTGTGAACGGGGTTTGAAAAACCGGGCCCTGTTTTCAAAACTGTGCTTAAGCAATTGAAAAAAAAAAATTTGTTTAGCCTCAGTTCCACCGTAAACCAAAAGATTTTTACACTTCTTCTAATAACATAAAAGATCACTAATGTTGTGTTTTATGCCATTGCATAAAGCATCTGTCAATTGAACTAAAATCACGCGTTATGCGTGTTTCAGAACAAAGCATGGCATGTGAATAGCTAATGAGCCAGTAGGCGTGTTTCCATTACAGATTTGCGCAAAACTTTTGCGATTTTTTTTCCTCTCTAAATGTCGATAAAAAAATATTGCGAAATGACGTCGTTTCCATTAACTAAAATGTAATTTTTTCCTCTCGTGATCAGTCATTCCATGGCATCGGATGTTGGTAGGTTTATATAATTTATATATATCCCAGCCACCGCACTAGTCATTATTTTTAATGGAAGGAGACGTGTTATCCAAGCATTAATAGTAAGGAAAGCCCCTTATACTTGTGAGTGGCACATATGAGGTGTTTCTCCCTCATATCTGCTTCTAGCTCTTGGTTGAGGTATTTCTTTGAGTTTTAGAATCCAGTATTCCTGCAATTCTTTTGTCTTTTATGAATTTCATAAAGAACTCTGTCTCGTCTTCTGTCCAAAACATACCGCGTCATCTACGTCAGGTGACCTGTAAATGCGCAAAAACTGTTTCCATTGCAGGTTTGCGAAATATTCCTTTTTTGAAATTTACTGAAAAACCACCTCATGCGAGCGTAAAAACTTTTTTGCGATAAATGGGAGTTTTTGTGAAATCGATGTGTTTCCATTGGGCGTATTTTCAATTTGCAATTTCAATTTGCGCTATTTGAAGGGTAATGGAAACGCGGCTAGTGATTTCGGCTCAGTTCACAATAAATGCAAAAAAACTCCATCTCTGCATGTTTAATATTCATTTGGGATTTTACTAGTGTTAAGTAAAATAATTAAAATACTTAATTTTTCATTAACATTTATATTATACAGTGCAGTTGAATTACACTAGTTATTGTGATGGATTTTTTAATTAATCAAGTTTAATTAATCAACTAACATTTGTTTTTCTTACAGGAACGACATTCATATGCTTTTACTGTAAATGTTTCCAAACTCTTTGGGGAAAACTTGTGACTTAAAGTGTGAAAGTTTGTGTGTATAAATAACAAATAGGGGAAGTGAAACTAGACAGATTACAAGTTCTCAAACCTTGTGATAAGTAATCACAAAAACAGAGTTTGCTTGTGCCAGTGACAGATGAAAAAGTTTGGGGCTTTTGAACCAATTGAACCAATCATATTGAAGGTGACATGTTAGTCTTTATTTGTTTTCTCGATTCTATAAAAACTGTTGTATCCGTGTTTTACGGTGGGATTCTCAATGGAATTTGTCTGAGATCCTCTGGCCTTGCTTCTTGGGAAAGATTCCCTGAGAACTGCTCGGGAAGATCTCCTGGTCGTGATTAAAGCATTTAAAGGACATTTGCTTGAGTCTGTTTGTCGATTATTCCTGCGCAGGAAGCTAGTTTAGGAAGGAAGCTAGTTTAGGAAGTAAGCTAGTTTAGGGGAACAAGTTAGTTAGGTGACTATTATTGAATGGGGACGTAGATTTGTAGACGAGACCCAGATAGACTAAACGTCGACAGTAGACATTCAGGGACGTAGATTTGTAGACAAGACTCAGATAGTTAGGTTTAGGGAAAAATCTACCACATTATATATCACTATCGTAGGGATAATAATAATAATATGGACTATTATTATTATTATTATTAGTCCACTTTAAAAAGACTTTACTCTTTTATATTTTGACACTGAAAATGGGTTGAAGCTAATATTTATCAGTACCATTTCTCCTAAAGGATAGGACTAACTCCATAACCAGCAGTTCTCCTTTACCTGTGTGGATGGTGGGTTCAGCTCCGCAAGAAAAGTCTCCAGAATTCAGCAGGAAGCAAGTTGCCTCTTTCATGGTCTTGTCTCTGTTGCGTGAACATCGGAGGGTCCACCTCTCGCTGGGAGAGAGCGGTTGGGTCAGACTGCAGCCCTCCTCTTCTGAAAGAGTGACGTTGGCATCGCCATTCTGCTTTGAATCTGACAACGGGATAAAAAAGACAAAAACATGCATGTCAGTTTGCATGACAATGTTGGCCATCAAGAGAGAACAGATTTCAATATTTGCAGTGAATATAATGTTAATTATAAGAATTAGCATAAACTGCACAAAATGTTGTTAGATTTATGCTTACTTTGAGAAAAATCTTAATATAAATGGTATTTTTTTAATATATCTTGTTTTAAGGATGTTTTAAGGATCCATGTTAATATATTTAATGTAATTACTGTAATATTTCCTGTATAATGCTCTGTTAAGGATTTCGGGGTTACGTTTTGCTTTGCCAAAACAATTGATTTAATCACTTGATTTAATCACAAATTTGATTTGATGATTTTGTGTTACTATTTTGTACTTTGAAAGAAATGGCTTTATATTCCAGGAGTCTTTAGCCTTATTGTACCATATAGTTTCATACATCCTCTCAGACATCACAATTGTCATGAAAATCCTGATGTTCTACCTGAGCGGTTTCTTCCGATGTTCTCCTCAGCGGCGAGGGGGCATGTGTCACTCTGTGTGCTGTTCCTTGGCGAGTTGCTTTCAGACTTCCCAAATGAGGCAGAGTCTATCACCATATCTGGGTTTGGGTTGTGCTTCTTCTTCTTCTTGGGCAGCTTCTGCTTGGCCATAGCCAGCGAGTAGTACATCCCAAAATTGTTAACGATAACGGGCACTGGCATGGCGATGGTAAGCACGCCCGCTAATGCGCATAACGCACCGACCATCATGCCCAGCCACGTCTTAGGGTACATGTCCCCATAACCTAGTGTCGTCATGGTGACCACCGCCCACCAGAAGCTAATGGGAATGTTCTTGAAATGAGTGTGTCTGCTGCCACTAGGGTCTTGGGGATCTGCACCGATACGTTCGGCATAGTAGATCATGGTGGCGAAGATGAGCACCCCGAGAGCAAGAAAGATGATGAGAAGGCAAAACTCATTGACACTCGCCCGCAAGGTGTGGCCAAGGACCCTGAGACCCACAAAATGTCGCGTGAGCTTAAAGATCCGTAGGATGCGCACGAAACGGACCACGCGCAGAAATCCCAGGACATCCTTGGCAGCTTTAGATGTGAGCCAACTCAAACTCATCTCCAGGTAGAAAGGCAGGATGGCTACAAAGTCAATGATGTTTAGCGTGTTCTTGATGAAGAGAAGCTTGTTCGGGCAACATATGATGCGGACCAGGAACTCAAAGGTAAACCAAACCACGCAGATTCCCTCCACCAGCATGAGCACTGGTTTGGTCTCCATCTCCAGCTTGAAGGTTGTGGTGTTTCCGACTGAAGCTGGGTCAGTGCGATTAACAAGCTCATTAAAGGCCTCATGGGTCTCCAGGCAGAAGTTAGTGATGGACACCAGGATGAAAAAGAGAGAGACAAAGGCAATTATCTGAAACAGACAAATGTAGATGTAAGCAGATTAGACTAGAAATAAAACACAACTCAAAAAACAAGTTTTTAAATACATTTGATTGGACGTATAGTGGATGATCAGACAATTTTATATTGTGATCGATCTTGAGGACGCTCACAATCTACTTTTCAAGCGAATCTATAGAGATCGTGATCTTTTATGTCCTTGAAATAATGTTAAAATACAGCAATGACTGCCTACTGGATGGCTGTGCTGACTGGCCAACTTATATCATGTTATATCACCCTCAAAACTCAAACATAACAGAAACCCTTTTAAATCCCAACATAACAGAACATTAAACACTAATAGATATTTCCCTGTAACCTTGAACAAAAACAGAGTTTATAACAGTTAAAGGAATAGTTCACTTTGAAACAAAAATTATGGCATCATTTACCCTCAAGTTGTTTCAAACCTGGATGAATTTCTTTCCTCTGCTGAACACAAAAGAGGGAAAAGTAGGGAAAAAATACTATGGAAGTCATCATGGGGTACATCCACTGTTTGTATACCGACATTCTTCAAAATATCAAATATAGAAATGTATACAGGTTTGAAACAACTTGAGGGTGAGTAAATGATGACAGGAGTTTTATTTTTAAGTGAACTATTCCTTTAATTTCATCATTTTCTCTCCTTACACAGTCAAAACATGCTGATTATACTGTTTAATAGTTCACATAACTTATTTCCATTAAGTGCAATGCAATGAACTTTCAGTCATATTTGAGGTAAAATAACTTGGTTTATTTTGTAAATTTCACATTTTTTGTCACAGATTTAAATGAGTTGTTTAATGCATTACCTAGCTTCATGTTATTAAAAAACATTTAAAACACTTTTTGCAGCACTTGACAGAAACTCTCTCACATCGTCCCCAGGCCAGCACCCATCCTTATTTGTTGAGCCATATTAGTCTGCTTCCTTATTAACATACAGTATTAGGCTATCTCAAAATGTACAACCAATGGAGGCCATTTATTTTTCCTTCATTAGCAAGAAACAATTAAATTAGCTCAAATTAAGCTCCAAATTATCTCTAACAATGATGCTGTGCAGAGTTTAACGAAAATCATCAAATGAAATTGTATATGAAATCACCAGCAGCTAGATGGATCTATGTGGTCTAAGTGGCAATTGTTCTTTTTTGTGAAGATATATGTGAAGATGTGAAGAAAGGATGGAGCAGCAAAGCAAGCGGAAGGGGGGGGGGCGTGTTTGGGGTTGGGTAACCATGACAACCATGTCACACTAGCACCACACAGTTGACTTGTCACGCTGAAGGAGGTACAAGCCCATGGGCGACACAAGGGCGATGTAATCAATTTTATTTATGTTTGCACATCCTCACAGGAGTAATAAACAAATGAAAACACTTTTAACAATTTATTACAGCAGGCTGCCTGTTCAAGATTTGGCGGGCTTAATAAACCCTGACAGAGCTTTAAAGCCGAACTCGGCAACTCTAGCGAACTCTAGTCACTTCTTCGCTGATTTTCCCTTTTGTTGTCGCATGTTTTCCCCACGAGCTCCCCCTACAGCTGTGGTGGGGCGTATATTTCACAACACAGTCGTAAAAAACTCACTTGCGGCGGCCTCCTCCCCTTCTCTACCGCTGCTCATGTGCGTTTGTTTTGATCGGAGCAAGCCAACTGTATCGTGTGGAGCTATGTCTACCGAGGTGGGTAATCTGGTAATACATCATACATGCGTGTGTGTTTATGTCGAATTGCCGTAAAGCAATTTGTGTTTCGCGCTCGTTCTCGTTCTCGCTTTCGCTTCTCACGAGACTTCAAATTTCTATCTTGCCGGGACGGTAGTGAACAAGTTGCAAGGTTGGTTTTCCGCCTGGGAACGCTGGGGGGAGCGGGGAAAGTCACCAATATCACCAGAACAGGTTGTTTAACCATCCAAATGATTTCTAGACAGTTTTATTAAGTTAAAAAAGCTACCAAGTTCTCCTTTAAGATCAGGACGCTTCAGTTTTTTCAGGTCAAGGACCTCTTGGTGAATAGACATGCATATTGTTAGTTATATGCATTTTAAGTCTAGCCTATACTAACATTGGTGAAGTTGATTTCACCAAGTACAACATGTTCCTGGATCAACATCTTTGTTGATCCTGGAACAACATTACAATCAACCAATCAGATTTGAGGGACAAGTTTACAGGTTATGTCAAGTTTAGGCTTACAACAAGGGTTAGGTACTTCTACATCAGTGTTATTCACCTATCATTTCCATCTAACTTTAGGGGTAAGTAAGGTTAGCACTAAATTTTCGGACAGGAAAGTTGTTCCAGGATCAACAAAATATGTTGCTCCAATATCATGTTGTACTTGGCAAAATCACGGTGACCACTAAGATTTATTTAAAGTTGGCATAAAAGTTGGCATAAAATTCATCCTATCTACTTTTTAAATGCATGTTATTGGTCTTTATTGTGAACCAATCATCTGTAAATATTTATTTTTCTTCTTAATCGTAGTCATAACTTGATCTTCCAATGAAATCTCTTCTGTGATGTGTGCTGGACAATCATTTCATCCGCATAAACTCCATCCCTTTCTTACAATCGACTACAAGCTTGCATTAAAAAAAATCTGCCTCCATTCAATCAACAACTGATGGATTGAACCAAGTTCCTGCCCTACATTTTCTTTCTTTTCCGTTAATACATTTCACTCAGATATACATCACTATATGGAGGTAAATAGCTATTGCTACTTTCGTTTTATCATGACTGTAACACCATTTCCATTTTTTTACATATATTTTAAGGGGGGGGGGGGGATTGAACAGAACAGAAATTCTACTGTTGAAGAAATTATTTTCTTTCTTTTTTTGCTGCTAATGTCCTTTTTTACACAAAAACAAATTGTTCCAGATCAAACAACAATTGCCGGACATCCTGTAGCTCCAACTATTGAAGATCTCTGGCTTTGACTTCATACAAAACAAGCTTCTTTGTATTTGTTTTTGAGAAGGTTAACCATCAATTCTCTGTCGAGAAGGTGAACATATTGACCCTGTAAATTTAAAAAGGACAGCAATGGTCCTGTGACTAGGATGGACCCAGCTCAGATCCCATATAGAGCACTTCCTGTTGCTGTACGGATCAAAATGAGAAAACTTCCTTTACTCTTACTATAGCATATCTGTGCATGCACTTTTCCCCAGTTAGATAACAGTAGAATTATGCAAAGACAACAATACTTGGCTGTGGCGAAATTTTGGCAAAGACATATTTCATTGCTGCCTTCTGGCACATTTCGCAACACTTTCAAAGTGAATTGTCCAGCAAGTGTTCAGTTTTATAAAAACAGATAGTTCTGAATCTGGCAAGGCTTTGTTACATTGTTGTATTTATTGCTGCAGTGTGGAAATGAAATGTCTGTTGAGTGATGCTAAAAGGTTAATGGGTTTTTTAAGCATTTGAAAATAACATAGAACCATCACTAATCCCTACCCTAAACCTAACCAATATTGTTAACATCAGGTGAGCTTAAATGCATTGGCTGAAGCAACAATTCCATTTTGGCTTGCTTATACAAAACCTTTAGCTCTTTTATCGTTACACTTGATTCACAGGACTTATACCTTGATGTTAAGTATTACTGTATCACTGTACTAGGTGAGCTACCCGTTATGGAACAGAGACTCAAGACAAAGGATACGAGTGAGAAACAGGTTTATTGTTCTTTGGCAGATGGAGGTCCGAAGGGAGGGTGAGCAGTGTATGTAGACTCCAGGGCGATGCCAGCAGCTCAGGAGACCAGGGCGGAGCAGGCAGCTCGGGGGACCACCAAGGCTGTGCAGGTGGCCAGGGCGGAGCCGACCCTTCAGGTGGCCACAGCGGAGCTTGCAGTTCGGGAGGCCAGGGCAGATCGGCCTTCGTGGCCTTTCCGTGAGAGCCCAGCTTGGCCACTATAGCCGGGGACCTATAGCCCCCCCCCCAAAAAATTCTTGTGCGGAGCTATGGGCTTAGGCTCAGGGACAGATTCAGACGTGGCGGCGGCCTTCGTGGCCGAGGGCACGGGCGGCGGCCATCTTGGCCGGAGAAGAAGGCTCGGGAGGCGAGCCGGCCATCTTGGCCGGAGACAAGGGCTCGGGCGACAGCCATCTTGGCCGGAGACGAGGGCTCGGGAGGCGAGGCGAGGCGGCCATCTTGGCTGGAGACGGGGGCTCAGGCGTGGTGGCGGCCATCTTGGCCGGAGACACAGGCACGGCTCAGCATGCATGACGTGAACAGGCTCAGGCTCGGCGGGACGAGACCCTGGAAGGGTTGCGGCCATGACGGGACAAGGTTCTGGAAGGGCAGCGGGGACGGAAAGAGAATCCGAAACTGCTTCTATTGTATAGGACGACCCACTCACCAACAGGATGTTGTCAATGTATTCCCTCAAGGAACACGTGGTGTCAGTAGCTGGGAATTGCCTAAAGAGTGGATTGTCCAGACCCAACCAAAAGATGGACTTGAGGGCTGCCTCTTTCCAGGACACCTGGTGGACTAGGTGGAGAAACTCCTCTATGTAGGTCTCAATGGGGCAGTGGTCCTGGGAGATGGCCAGAAGCAGATCGACAGGGTCTAGGGGACTGAGCAGGATGCCCATATTGTTGACTTTCTGTATTGGTCCGGTCTTCTGTTATGGAACAGAGACTCAAGACAAAGGATATGAGTGAGAAACAGGTTTATTGTTCTTTAGCAGATGATGAAGGAGGTCGTGGATGCTGCAGTGAGAGGTCGCTGGAGTACACAAAATGGAACGGAGAGAGGTAAGTAACAGGATGATGACAAGAACCAGGAAGATGAATGAGACTTTGGATGAACAGGACGGGAGACACTCACACTTAAACATCAATCGTTGGAAGGTAAGAGACAAGGAAGTGAGTCCTTACTCAAACGAGATCAGATCAAGAGATTGTGTAAGGTGAGTGCTTTTATGCTGACTGTGCTGATGAAGATGTGCAGGTGCAGGTGACAGCGATCTCTGAGATTGGGAAGTGCATGCAGGTGAGGGCTAGGGAGGATGATGGGAAATGTAGTGAGGAGGTGGTGACTTAGCTGGTGACAATGACACTACCAAGCAAGTTTACTATGTTAGAAAAGCCTTATGGAGCTGGTTATGTGATGCAAATATCAAAATGTAAGTCTTCATGAAAATGTAGGTACAGTAGAGACAAGTTTTTTCCAATAAGTCTGCTTACACAATGCACTTGTGCAAATATATAGAAAACCAAAGATGAAGTATGACAGTTGTCTTTTCCAGCAGCCCTTTCATTTCACTCCTGATTAAAGTGCTTTATTGAGTACTTTTGAGTACAACTTTAATCAATAGCAAAGTGGCCACAAAAAGGGAAGTGCCCTCATATTTAAACCAGCAACAATTTCAATCCTATTCAGGACCACATGAAGATTTTTTTTTTTCAGATGCTGAAATTCAAATGTGGTAATTAAATGAGAATACATATGTGGGCAGAGTGAGCGAGGGTGTCTGTGTTAAAAGGCACTTCTTCAGGAGATCTTTCTAGCAATAATAATAAGTCTACACCAAATCCTTTTAACTTTTACAATCATAATTTAGGATTGACTGATGTTGACCATCAAAATGGATTCTGTATTGAAGCTAAACTTGATTGTACAATCAGTTATAGTAACTATAGTACAATATTTTAATTATAGATATTGTAATAGAGAAGAGATGTTCTACGTTTATTTTAGTATAAAAATATTTTGTTTCTAAAGTCGCGTGTAGAATTTTTTTAAAGGAAATTTCTACCAAAACAAATCTGCAGAATTCTCTGACTTACACTAGCACCTTAACTCATACTAGCTCTTCATGCATATAATTTTGAGCTTCACATAAAAGCAGACAGCATATTTTCAGTAATGTGTGAGGCGAAGTTTCGTAGAAAGGGACTCTAAGCTAAATATATTTGTGTTCTAATGAGGAAATGGTGAAATAATTTAGTCAAGCTGCACTCGCACCCCACAGAGTGCTATTGTTACAACATTAGCAAAACCTTTCAGAGTGCTGAATACAAACAGTTTAAGTGGAGTTGTAAATTGCTGGACAGATGGGTCATTGTGCACGTTTATCCAGCACTATATCACATTACAGAACACACATTATAAATACATACTATTGCAACAGTTCATTGAGAATAATTCATTAAACAAAAGCTAATATCATGTCTCCAGTGCAACTGTTTTGTATGCTGACACCATTTTTTTACAATACAAAACATTTATATAAATACATGAAAATCTGAGAGTATGAAAATATGAGCTAAGGTCTTGTATCTGAGCACTAACAGTATTAAGTGCAGAGAGGTTCTTTATTGGTTGCTACACTGTGCTAAAAATTTATTAACAGGAAGGCCAGATGGCTGTTAACTTAGTATTCATTATAAAAATAAACAATGATTGTTATGAGTTCATTTAGATGTAGAAATCACTATTTTTGAAGAGTGATTCATTGAAATCAATCTGGCACTATTAACACTACTTTTACGATAACTGCAACTAAAATCTTAAAGTATATCACGAAAAATGTTGAATAGGTGATAGCTGCAAATGTGCTAGCTTTGTAATGATGCATCCTTTCACAAACACATCTGCACATCCAGATTTTTCATATTTAGGAGTTTATCTATGACAAGAAAATATATACCGTTTGAGTTCAGAAAGACTTAAAAAAAAAAGCCTCACAAATGCTGCAATTATTCGATAAAAAAAAATACAGTAAAAAAATATATATTGTGAATTAATCTAAAATAAATATTTTCTATTTAAAGCTGATGTAAAGCTGAATTTTCAGCATTATTACTCCGGTCTTCAGAGTCGCATGATCCTTCAGAAATCATTCTAATATGCTGATTTGGTCCTCAAGAAACATTTCTTATTATAATTAATGTTGAAAACAGTTGTGCTGCTTAATATTTTTGAAAAAACATGATACTTTTTTTAAATAATTAAAAAGTTTAAAGTTTGTAACAATGTAAAGGTCTTTACTGTCACTTTTGATCAATTTAATTCATCCTTGCCTAATAAAATAAAACATCTTACTGACCCCAAACTATTGAACGGTGTATATGTGAGTGAGAGAGAGTGGTAAAGAGAGAGAGAACGTGTTGCTTGTGTCAGAGAGTGTCCACTTAGATAGTCTACCATACCAGCTGTTCACTACAGCAGCCTCCAGCTCATTTTGTATTTAGTCAGACCTCACAAAGACATTTACCCATAGTGCAGCTGTCACATTCCAGTCCACCTGTATGAGCAAATTAAGTTTCCATGGAAAATAATTCAAGCCTGCCTTAACTGTTAAACAAGTAAAAACAATGTCAGTAAAAGTAGGAAGACTCAGAATATATAGAATAAAGGATAAATATAAACTCTCTAGCATCCAAGTCCTCAGGGGAGTTGTGCTAGTACTAGTCCCTTAATCACAGAGGATAGTTGAAGCTTTACCTAGGACTGGATAAACAAATATGTTACCAATCCATCACTTTAAAAATGTATAAAAATAAATTGTCATCCTGCTCAAATAGTATTGCAAAGTGCTAGCAACTTCAAGGTCAAGGATTTGATTCTCAAAGAATGCATTAATGAATACAATGTCTTGAATGCAATGTCCGTTGCTTTGGATAAAAGCATCTGCCAAATGGATAAAACTGTAAATGTAATTGTGTTTTTTGGTGAACATGGCCATAAATGTACTAGACTATCTGCTAGGGTTTCATGTTTTTGTTTTGTGTTTAATTTCTTTAATGAAAAACATTAGTGGAGATTTTGAGTGCAAGATTTTAGAGCTTAAAGGGATAGTTCACTTTGAAATTAAATTTTGGTATGTTTTAGCTTACCTCAAGGGCATCCAAGATGTAGGTGTCTTTTTTTCCGCAGTAGTTTCAATTTTGATATTTTTAGGTCAAGCCGTTCTTGTCTCTCAGTCGTATAATGCAGGTCTATGGTCACTGTCTCAAAGAGCATGCACAGAGTCCAAATTAAAACAATTTCCCATCGTACAAATTAAACAATTCCCCATCGTGAGTACACATTGATGGCCTAAGACACGAAACAAGCGGTTTGTGTGAGAAAACGAACAGTATTTATATCGTTTTTACCTCTTATACACAGCCACGTCCAAGTGATCTGAGGGCGCACGCGCATCCTGGTGTGTGACGTGTACGCAGACTGGTGCATAGATAAATATACACTAGATGTCACCTTGTCTACGGCAGTTCATTGGAACGAATGTCTTTAAGGCGACATCTAGTGTATATATCTATGCACCAGTCTGCGTACACGTCACACACCAGGATGCACGCGCGCCCTCAGATCACTTGGACGTGGCTGTGTATAAGAGGTAAAAACGATATAAATACTGTTCGTTTTCTCACACAAACCAAGCGTTTCGTGTCTTAGGCCATCCATGTGTACTTACGATGGGGAATTGTTTAATTTGGACGATGGGGAATTGTTTTAATTTGGACTCTGTGCATGCTCTTTGAGACAGTGACCACAGACCTGCATTAAATGACTGACAGACAAGAACGGTTTGACCTAAAAATATCAAAATTGAAACTACTGTGGAAACAAAGACACCTACATCTTGGATGCCCTTGAGGTAGGCTAAAACATACCAAAATTTAATTTCAAAGTGAACTATCCCTTTAACACAAGTAAGGTATAATTCTAAGCAAAGCTTCAATATGCCAAGTGAACCATGACTTTGACTGCCAAAAAGGTACTCCCTCCATGCTTTATATTGTTCCTAAGCTGCAGACTGCAGGGAACTAAAGCAATTACATACACCAGGGATGAATTAAGTCACTATTATTTTGTCTGTCATATAACTCTGAGTCCAGTGCCAGTAGCACATAAGCTGTTGTGCCAAGCATTTCTCCAGAGAATCTGTCTTTTCCCTGCATGAACAACAGTGTTTGTGCATTTGATACATTTCTCTGCAATGGCTTTTGTGTGTGAATGCTCATTTCTGAGAGTAAGAACATAAAAAAAATAAAAAATAAAGTCAAGGCACACTGTCACTGCAGTAACATGTCAGGGCAAAATGCACTTGGGTCAGGGTCAGATAAACTGCGGAAACCCAGGAATAAAAAGGGTGAATAATTTAAATTGTGAATTGAGCTTGGCCTCCTTGACCTTGTGCTTGTATTTCTTCAGTGTATAAAAGTCTGTCACTGCATAATTGTGAAAACAATTTTGCTACAAAGAGCTATCAGTAGTTTATTTATTCCCTCAATGGTCTACAATGATTTTAGTTTTTCTATTTGACTATATTTTTACTTTATGTTGCATATTAAATTAAAATATAAATCTTCAAAAAGTCGGCATGAAATCAAACTGTTCAAATGTTGGGGTCGGTAAGATTTTTGAATGTTTCAGAAACAAGTTTCTTATATGCCTACCAGGGCTGACTGCATCTATTTGATCAAAAATACAGTAAAAACACTATTCAATTTAAAATAACTGTGTTTTAAAATGTAATTTATTCCTGTGCTGTGGAATATGCTGATTAGGAAACATGTCTTAATACTATTAATGTTGAAAACAGTTGTGCTGCTTAATATTTCAGGATTCTTTGATGAATAGAAGGTACGAAAGAACAGTATTTAAGTCACTTTACTGTCACTATAAATCAATTCAATGTGTCTTTGCTATAGGTAACAGTAGTGTAATGTTCCTGGTCTTTTATTGTGAATGATTCATCATTGCACATTGGAAGAACAAATACGGTTTTCACAATCAGCCTCAACATTACAAAACACCACTGCAGTGAACGTGTCATTGCAACAAGCTGTGAGTATAGGTCTGTGAAAAAGTCTAGCCTGTGAAGGATATCTACATTTAGACATTTATCTACAGGTTTATCTAAATGCCAAATGGTTTACCATACTTCTAAACAGACAAAGCCAACCTGTTCATACTCTGTAGCACAGAACTATGAAACTGCTAGAGACACAAGTCTGTTATATACACTCTCTCATTGTGTTCATATAAGGCTCATACCGGAGACCACGGCTCGCTGCATACCTGGACCAGCTTGTGCAGGTATAAATTCTGTGTGCATTTTATTAGAAAGAGACGTACATTAATGGACCTGCACTCGAGTCTTCTGGTTAAATGTTCATAGCGTCTGTTCAAATTTAGCCTCTCTTATGACTTGATTTATCACATAGTTTACATGATTTTGAGATTACAAACAGGGCGCTCTTTAAATCCATTCTCTTGCCAAAAACTTTTCAGAGTGTAAGCAACTGCCTCGTCCTGCCTGTAAAAAGCTTTTATTTCCATTTTTAATAGTTTTTAGATCAAACAACAGACTATCTGTGAATCTGGCAGGCAGCAGGCAGCAGGCAGTCAGTATCTAACAATAAACAAGATCATATTTTATATGGGTTGTGTTCCTCACATATGGTATGGTAGATTGTATCTTAGTCTTTGTTGATTGCATTCACGAAAATAGATCAGAATAGCAAAAATAAGTGAAAAAAATAAATTCCAGTACAAAAAAAATCAACAGGTTATAAATTATTTCTCATCTATTGTTTAATTTCTTGAAAATCATTAACAAACTAATTTGTAACAATACAATTTGTAATAATAAATAATTTTAGGCCGTATCACCCATGCACCCACACCCACTACATCAACAACGGTCAAGGAACAACACCTTTTGTGAGAGAGAGAGAGAGAGAGAGAGAGAGAGAGAGAGAGAGAGAGAGAGAGAGAGAGAGAGAGAGAGAGAGAGAGAGAGAGAGAGAGAGAGAGAGAGATGTAAAATCAATCAAATAACAACAGAATAACTGTCAGTTTGAGAAGCAAGAGCTTCTAATAGACCTGACAGGATGGTTTTCACAGAAAATTGCGTACATTCGACACTCGCCTATGCAAGTCTCATCATATCCATAAATAGAGAAAAGTTGCTCCGGCTCCTTTGACTCGTGTATGGTGTGAAAGTGGCATAGGTTCGTTGTCACAACGAGTAAGAAAGGTTGATATGGAGCATCACCCATTTTAAAAAACACCAAACAGAAGAGAGTCTGCTGGCAAAAAAAGAACGTTTTCGATGAATCAATTAAGTGAATGTTTCAATGACTCACTCATAAAGGCGGTTACTTGTTTGGTTTCTGAATGAATTTGTGTGTTTAAACAAATGGGTTGAATAAGTGATTCAAAGACTCACTCATTAAGACTCTTTGCCACCTACTGGCACAACGATGCAATGCCCAGAAAGAGTCACTAAAAAGCAAAACTCTTATCTTAATCCAGCACAGATCCAGCTCATATTTAAGAAAAACGAAGGTTCAAAATGCACTACATCAGCGCATCTTCATTTACTGCGTTAGACTAAACTTGAAAGGGTCACAGTACTTCCATATTGTTGTCCTATTGTTAGTTTATTTGCTTCTATTGCTCTCCTAATTTGTAAGTCGCTTTGGATATCACATATTTGTTAGAGACCATTATCTTTCACAGTGAGTTCCCTACAGGGCTTTCAATAGTACAAATAGGCTACTGTCCACACATGCCCCCGGGAAATACGTGCATGTCTTAGATTGAGCCGAGAGATTGTTTTAAAGTCATTTTTAATGGTGATTAAACATCAGGCTATATTGTTCATATTAGGGATCTCTGATATCTCATGAAGGTTCAATCCATAATTTATCACTAGAGCCCCTTTAAAACACAGGAGCAGTTCTTTTAGCACACAACCATTCAAAATCATGCTAGCAGAATGCCTAGCACGGCACACATCCAGACAGTTTCTGCCCTCGGTCAATTACCCGGTGACTGATTAATTACCATGACGGTGAGAATGTAATGCTGTAATTAGAGGTAGACCTTACACATCACACACACACACACCAAAACCTTTATTTTAAGGTGACATAGTTACATGTTCTATAGTAATAACAGTAAATTATTTATAATTACATTATATAGTAAGTATATTTACATTTACATTACATTTATATTTAGCAAACGCTTTTATCCTAAGTGACTTACAAATGAGGAGAGCGTTAGAAGCATGCAATAGGACAACAATATTAAAGTGCTGTGACCCTTCCCAGTTTATTCTAACGCTGTATATGTATAATTCATATTACTCAGTACTTATTTGAGTAAGGACAATGTAACTACGTAACCTTAAAATAAAGTGTAACCCAAAAGAATATATTTTGAAGAATGTTGGTAACGAAACAGTTTTGGTTCCCATTGACTTCCATTTTGCCAAGTACCATAAGACTAAGACTCCTGGATCAACAAATTGTCAACATCCCTGTCTGATGTAGTCCTAACTCTATCCCTATCCCTACCCCTAAACCTAACCCTACTATAACTTCTTCCTAAAATCAAAGGGAAATGATAGGTGAATAACACTGATGTAGAAGTACCTAACCCTGGTTGTAAGCCTTAACTTGATATAAACTGTAAACTTGTCCCTCAAATCTGATTGGTCGATTGGAATGTTGTTCCAGGCACACACAAAAAAATGTTGATCCAGGAACATGTTGAACTTGGTGAAATCATGCTCACCCACATTGGATGGATAAAAAAGTAAAATGGAAGTCAATGGGAACTGAAACTGTTTGGTTACTGACATTCTTCAAAATATCTTATTTTATGTTCAGCAGAAGAAGACAATACAAGCAGACTCATTAGACTACATTTGGGTAAAATTATTATTTTAATAGGCTAAGAAAATACACTTAAGTAAATTTATCTTAAAGGTTTTGACATTTTTACTGGGAGACAAGATACTGTAAAAAAATAAATGTTTGCAGTGTTTCTATTTCTTTCCATTTCTCCTCTGCCGTTTGGATCCCGTCATTAATGAAAGCCCTCATAGATAGATTTTCCCTTTTCTAACTGTATTAGCTGGCCTGACTAGCCGTCAGTATGGTAACATAAACCCTGCAGCCCATAATGCTCTCAAGACAGAGATAATTGAGAGAGCCGAAGAGCAGCAGGGTCCAAGAAACCCAACCATTTGCTCCTTGTCATTTCTGGGTGATTGGAATATAATGATGTCTTGTTTGCTCTAAGAGGTTTATTCTTTAGAAAGTGTATCTGTTCTGTTTCACCTCTTTTTTCCCTATTACTGGTTTTCTTAGAGGCGTGATCAGCATCTAGTCTGTCAGGCCTGTATGCTGGATATTATCTAAATTAATTAGGAAAAAACAAACAGCTAGCTTAATAGTGATGAAGTGATGGACCTGCAAGGCAATGGCTCAGCTGTGTAGATGTTAACAACCAAAGCAGCTCAGCTGTGACAAACACACTGCATATCAATGAAATGTGATGTCTGTTTTGTTGCCTAAAGAGAAAAGACACACATTGTATGAGAGCATTGTTATTTTATTTATTTTTAGTGACCTCTGTGCCAAACAACTAAATTAATTCCTAACTTTTACATTTCTCTAAGAGGAGAATTGATTTTCCGGTCAAAAAAAAAAGCAGCCATAAGGTCCAGGGTTCAATACAGTAACAGAGATTTAGTCCTACAATAAAAAGCTTTCACATTACTGATTTAAAAAGCTCATTACAGTAGTGACTGTATGCTCTGCCAAGGGTGCTCTTGCTCGTGATTTAATTACACTTCGAATTTTGCTTCAAAAAACTCAGATATAAAAGATATGATTAGCTATATAATGCACAAAATAGACGTCATAAAAAATCCTCAGGGCAAGTTTGCCGTCTGTAAGAAATGAATACTTAAATTTTATTGTTTTTATAGTTACAAACAATTTCTATTTCAAATGAATGTTAATCTATTAAACGTTCTATTCATCAAAGAATACTGAAAAATATATATATATATCATCATGGAACTGTTTTCAACATTGATCATAAAATATTTCACGATCACCAAATCAGCATATTAGAATAATTTCTGAAGGATCATGTGACACTGAAGACTGGAGTAATGGCTGAAAAGAGCAGCTTTGCCATAAAATAAATAAATTACATTTTAAAATTACAAATAGAAAAGAGCTGCTTTAAATTGTAATAGGCTATTTCACAATATTACTGTTTTTACTGTATTTTTGATCAAATTAAGGTGAGCACTTTCCATGACTATCTAATGAGAACATTATCACACAAATAAATCAAACCAACCAGCTGAAGAATTGTGAGTGGTGATACGCTTTATTCTACGAGTGAGAGGTGAAACGTTTTATTCTATGGTTAATACCTGCGAGTCGATCCTTATCATCTCATCATCATTTGATGGACTTAAAACGGACATATAGACATTTTAAAAGCATTTTAAAGGCACTGTGTCCACTCT